>NC_041342.1:34806990-34841990 GCF_004354835.1 Perca flavescens
AGCTGGTGGAGCCCTCCAAGAAGCTCCAGGAGAACATCTGCTCTCATCATGATGAGGTGATGAAGATTTTCTGTCGTACTGATCAGCAGCTAATCTGTTATCTCTGCTTAATGGACGAACATAAAGGCCACGACATAGTTCCAGCTGCAGCAGAAAGGACTGAGAGGCAGAGAGAGCTCGAGGGGAGTCCACTAAAGATCCAGCAGAGAATCCAGGACAGAGAGAAAGATGTGAAGTTGCTTCAACAGCAGGTGGAGGTTATCAATGACTCTGCTGATAAAGCAGTGGAGGACAGCGAGAAGATCTTCTCTGAGCTGATCCATCTCCTGGAGAAAAGAAGCTCTGATGTGAAGCAGCAGGTCAGATCCCAGCAGAAAAGAGAAGAGAGTCGAGTCAAAGAGCTTCAGGAGAAGCTGGAGCAGGAGATCACTGAGCTGAAGAGGAAAGACGCTGAGCTGAAGAAGCTCTCACACACAGAGGATCACAACCAGTTTCTACACAACTACCCCTCACCGTCACCACTCAGCCAATCAGCATCCAGCATCCATATCCGTCCTCTGAGCTACTTTGAGGACGTGACAGCGGCTGTATCAGAAGTCAGAGATAAACTACAGGATGTCCTGAGAGAGAAGAGGACAAACTGCTCACTGACAGGGACTGAGGTGGATGTTTTACTGCCACAACCAGAGCCCAAGACCAGAGCTGACTTCTTAAAATATTCACGTGACATCACACTGGATCCAAACACCGCAAACACACATCTGTTATTATCTGATGGGAACAGAAAAGCAACATATATGAGACAACATCAGCTTTATTCTAGTCACCCAGACAGGTTCACTGTATGGCCTCAGGTCCTGAGTAGAGAGGGTCTGACTGGATGTTGTTACTGGGAGGTGGAGAGGAGAGGGGAAGGAGTACATGTAGCAGTCGCATACAAGACTATCAGCAGAGCAGGGGAGGATTGTGGATTTGGAGAAAATGACAAATCTTGGGCGTTAGATTGTGAGAATAATAGTCATTCATTTTGGTACAACAATGTTCAAACTCCCGTCTCAGGTCCTGTGTCCTCCAGAGTAGGAGTGTACCTGGATCACAGTGCAGGTATTCTGTCCTTCTACAGCGTCTCTGAAACCATGACTCTCCTCCACAGAGTCCAGACCACATTCACTCAGCCTCTCTATGCTGGACTTTATCTTTATTATGGACACACAGCTGAGTTGTGTGAACTGAAATAGACAGAAGTCATTTAGGGTTAATCTCTGTGTTTTAACTCTTCAGCTTATTTAGTCTCCATGTTTGTTGCTGAGAGATGATCGTTGTGACATTTCTTCACTGTACAGAGATCAGCTGTCAGTCAAACATTATGGGATGTCCTTTGACATCTTGTCATTAGTTCTTGTGTAAATGTTTGAGTATCTTTAGGTGACTCCTTCCTGTGTCTGTTTAGCCACGGAGGCTATCACTGCTCATGATGATGTTTGTTGACCTGAACTGAGAATGAAAACTTCTCTGCTCTCTAAATGTTTGATGAATATTTGTATCGATGTATTTGTATGATGTTGTTTCTCTTCCACATCATGGGTCTGAAGAGAGAAAGCACCAGACCTCCTTTATCCTCTATACTTTGTTCTCTTTGTAAAGAAATCTATAATCACATGTATCTGTTTATACTGATCATAATCCATAAGGAAATTATTGTCTTTAACATATCTGAGATTTATATAAACTGATTGTGTGGATGAAATAAATCTGTACATACATTTCATAGAACAGACTTTACTGATGGGATGTGTGAACAAACTGAAGGTTTACATGATGAATAAACTAACATGAACAAAGTATTTTCTTCTTGTCTTGATTCCAGGGTTTCATACAAAGCTGATGGAGAAAATGTGAAACTGATATGAGATTATAACTGAGGCAGTTTTCCTCCTGAAACACCACAAAGTACAGAGTTCATGTTTAGAGTCAGTCTCGGTCCTTTCTACTTTTCTCACTAAAGCAGCTTAGTCACAGAGAAAATGAGCAGAGTTTTCTATCACTTGTTGCTTTTTACAACCAACATTTTCTTTGTGCACGTTTGTGAGATAATTTATTACATAGGCTTAAAATTCCTGACACACATATGACAACAGGTAGGTATTGTGTAGTTGATTCTTTACATTTGGTTACAAGTATGTTTTTATAAGAACTCAACAACTCAGTGAACGCATTTAGCCTCAAATCTCACATTCCCAAATACTATATACAACCTAAGAGCTGTAAATCTTCTCTCCCATGTTTTCAATGAGACTTGAATGCAGCACCAGTGTTACAGGGTGTGACTGATGTGAACAAGCTGACACAGTGAGATATTCCACCTATTTAAAATGTCTCTTTACTGATGTTGTTTAAAGTTTGGACATGTCTTCCTGCAGTGAACATCCCAGCAGGTTAACAAGTGAAATGTAAAAACTGATGCAGGACACAAGAGGGCGCCTTCATCCTGATAACCAGTGATGTAGTGGAGGTTAAAGCTGCTCGGCTCACTGTCTGCATGTTTTAAGAACATGTTTTTAGGCTGAAATTGTACTAACTGACTGATTTGATGTAGTTTGCGTTTGTTTAT
The DNA here is from genome assembly GCF_004354835.1 of Perca flavescens. Lineage (NCBI taxonomy): Eukaryota > Metazoa > Chordata > Actinopteri > Perciformes > Percidae > Perca > Perca flavescens. The sequence goes on from NC_041342.1 coordinate 34,809,602, forward strand.
TCCGGCTGTACTGTGACCTTATTATAAGCCCAGTAAACTCCCATGTTTGACATGTTTTTTTAAAAGGGATCTAGTTAATTTTTTACTAATATTTGCTTCTTCTAACTTCAGGTTCACTGTAGACAGCACTGCAGAGGAAGGTCTGTCTAGTCCACACAGCATTCCTGGATGGGAGAAATATGTGCTCTGGCAGGGACAGACTGGGACCAAAAATCGGCGCTGGCATTTTGGCCCAGATCGGCCCACCACATAAGATCACAAATACAACCAGTCCTTGCACTCCCCTGAATATGTAAACTAACTCCTACTCCTTAAAACTACTACTTAACGCCATGTAATGAGTAAGCAAGAATCAGTGAGAGTTGACACATTAAATACTTCAAAAAAACATGCCATTTATTAATACAATAAAACGGTATACTCTTTATCAGTGTTGGGCAAGTTACATCCAAAATGTAATACATTATTGATTACTAGTTACTGTCATTTGAGAGTTATTAGTTATAATACAATATTACTGAGAATATTGTGATTCTCTTGACAGCTTCAGTCATCTCTCTGTCTGGCCAGCAAATGACGGGATGCTGCTACATGTTTTGCAGCCCAGTTTGTTATCTTTAAAAACGAGCCAGCTGTTCGTGGAGCAAAAATACATAATTTGGTCCCTTGACCAACAGTCAGGCTATGCCTGTGTTTTCGTTACTCACGTTATTGTTGACATCGGTGTCATTGACTAAGGTAACGTTAAGGTTGGTAGCGGCAGACTCCTCATTAACGCTAGCTGTTCCGCTCACAACAACTTTAACGTTAACGGTAGTTTGAAGCTCATGAATCGTACCTGATGTTTCTGGTTGGACTTGGACCTCTGTTGACGTGTCTGGCTATGGCACATGCCTTCTTTTAGTACCTTTCTGAAGCCAGGCTAACATAACAACTTACAAACTCAACACACTTTTTAATTTCTAGGTTTTCAGCAGTGAAAAATCTGTTACATTCAGGCTGCAGGCATCAGACAGCTTTTCCGAACTGAGGTAAGTCACATAGTGCCCTCTGGGTAGTGTAGTTTATGTAACGTGTAATGGAAGTTTCCTGTTGCAGCAGGGGTAAAGGTTTTCAAAGTTTAGTAAAGTGAAACAAATAAGACAGTCTGAGACTAAAATCAAGTTGGGTTTTTGTATTTTATTAAAAAATATATATTTTCAAATAGGAGCAACATTTCACAAAAGGCCGCAGCCCAGTGTGGAGTCAGTTTCTCAAATGAGTGAACAGAACACCAGGCTTATATGCATCTTCAGAGTGACAACACACACACACTTGGCTAATTATGACGCTACAATTTTTACAGGCAATCTGATACACGTGAAGACAAACAATCATGGAAACATCTCAGAGCCATCTCACCTCCTCCTCCCTGTACGACTTTCACCCCACCCCAGTTACATCTTAAGTGGCATGGGAAAACTAGAGATAGTTTAAGGGTGACCTTGTAGCACCTATCTGTTCAGACAGACAGTGCTCACATTATGTTCCAGACTGGACTTCTCACTTAGTTAGAATCAGAATCTACATGTGGGAATGAGATGAACTCTTTCTGACATTAAATTAACATTAATTATCAAAGGTAACCTCTGCAGTAATTTGTTTGCTGTTGTACATTGATAAAGTTGTGTCTTGAGCAGTGGATACTGTGACAATAGTTACTGTGACTTGACTTACCACAAACGTGGCAAAGGTTGTTGTTTCTCTTCCACTGCATGGGCCTGAAGAGAGAAATCACCAGACCTCCTTTATCCTCCATACTTTGTTCTCTTTGGGGACATTTGTAAAGAAACCTATAATCACATTTAGCTGTTTATCCTGATCATAATCAATAAGGAGATTATTCATTATTCTCTTTTACATCGCGGAGAGTCAAACACACTGATTGTGTTGATGAACAGACTATAATCAGATTTAAATGTTTGTATTTCTACTTTCCTGCAATAAAATTAAATTATTATATTACAATATTAAACTATATATATTTATATTCACATTTATTTATAGACATATTTTTTATTTTATTTATTTATTAATATAATATTGAACAAAAAGGCATTCCATACCTCCTACTGAGCCATTTAAACTGATCCTACATCAGTTTGTCAGCAGCTGCCATACTGTCTATGGCAGCTGCAGGGCGTTGGCCCTTTAACTCTCCCAACACAGCCGCTGATTGGTCAGCAGGGTGTGGTGGCGGCTCGCCATCCAATCACAGGTCTTTACGTTGACACGTGGCCGCCCTGGTTGCCTTCAGCAGGAAGAATTGCCACAGTTTATTTACTGTCCCTGTCATCAGCATCAGAAACAGGTTTTTTTTGTATTAAATGTGGCAGAAATCAACCCGTAAATTAGCGCAGTCCGTCTTCAGAGTGTCACGTGAGACTGATAAAGGGGAAGCTAACCGGACAGCTAACCGCTAACGTTAGCCCGCTGCAAGGTGCCGGCAGTGCCCGTCTGAGGTAAGCGCTGTCAGCATTAGCATTAGCATTAGCATTCCTCCAGAGCTGGCGGCTCAGCTGTTTTCATCCGAAAAACACCGTCTGACAACCGGTCCGGCTGGTTGACAACACCCGCTCCCGGTCGTATTATGGCGCACCAAAGTTCATGTTAAAATCTGTCGATTTAATGCGTTTCTGTTCTCCAGAACATGTCCACACGCCCTAAATACATCTCTGAATACCTTTTAATATATGCGACAATGTTCTGGTGGAATCGGCATGTTTCATCCACCAATATAAAATAATAATACTAATAATAATTATAATAATAATAGTGTCATAAATGTTGACACTGCCAGCTTTGTGTTTGAGTTTAATGCTTGTGGAGAAAAAGGGTTGGTCCACATGATGCTGCAGATTGAATTATGTTGAAATGGATGTAAGCTATGCAGTATTGATTATGGGATGTTTAAATCTTCTCAGCCGTCTGCACATGAACACTGAATCGACAGATTTTTGGTTGGAGTTCAGTGTGGCAGTATTTGATGTCAGAAATCTGGACAGAAGAGGGAAAAGCTACAGGTGTGTCAGCCTGAACCGATGCGATTACATTACCGGATATGTCGAAACCATACATCGTGCAGCCCTAATTCACACAAACATTGTTCATGTTTAATTAAGATTAATCCATTCAGGTGTCAAGGGCTGCTTTTTTTTTTTTTTTTTTTTTTTTTTGCCGCTTCATCGCCACTTTTTATGGCGCTTTAGATGCATTTCAGCCACTTTTTTTTGCACTTTTGGCGTTGATGTTTTTTTACACTTCTGGTGCTTTTCAGCCGTTTCTTTGCAGCATTTTTTGGACACTTTCAATGTCTTTTTTGACGCTTTGTTTGTTTGTTCTTTTACACTTTTATTCTGTTTTGTTTTGACACGTTCTTTGTTTTAAAGATTATTTTGGGGGGCATTTTTAGGCCTTTATTTTCACGCTCGATGGTGTTTTTTGCCCCCAACGGCTCCTTCCAGGCACATTACCATAACCATAACCATTACCATAACCATTACCATAACCATTACCATTGCCTAATTCACTTCAAGGCAGCGCTGCGACCGTTGACTTCAATGCACCTAACCTTAACCCAAACCTAACCAGTGCCTAATCCTAGTTAGGGGCAAAAAACATGGGTAACTATTTTCACAGGACAGCTGAAGACATGAAAGAGGAGAGAGAGCGGGGGGGATGACATGCAGCAAAGTGCCACAGGTCGGAGTCGAACCCGCAGCCCGCTGCGTTGAAGAGTAAACCTCTACATATGTGCGCCCAGTCTACCAACTGAGCTAACCCAGCCACATTGTTTTGACACTTTCAACGCCTTTTTGCCCCCTTTTGTTTTTGACGAAAAGCTAGATTAATTTCTCCATGTAGTCCTAATGTTTTGATGGAGGGTTGGCGGAGCCGTGTGGCATCCTGGGAGCGATCAGAGATCTAACAAACACTTGGGCATGCACCGATATCAATAAGATTAGGGAGGTCCAACACCAGTGTATCTCGGTGTAAAAGATCTTCTCTCTGTAGATTCTACAAGCAAGAAGCAACCCTCAGATATATCTAATAATGCCTCAGGTTCATGTTTACATTAAGTTTGTTTAAAGTACTTAGTTACTAGGGCTGCACGATACGAGGAACATATGCGATACCATGTTTAAATACGGTGATAACGATATAACTTGTGATAAATAAACGGATATAAAAGTGTTCTCAGTTCTGCTGCTTTCAGTATTCTGATAAAAGTGGTTCCAGACTTTTGTACATAAATACTGAAGCTGCAGATTTATACTTTATAATCCAGGGTCAGGGTCTTAAAGGGTTAGGGTTACATTCTTTCATGTCTTAATACCAATAACCAAACTATGTATGTATGGAGGACAAAATCCACACATAAAGAACCAGGACAAACCAGGCTAACCATGACTAAAGTGGACCAAAACCAGGATGAGTCAGGCTAAACTGGACTAAACCAAAATAAACTTCTTCAAATCTGGCAAAAAAAAAAAACATTTCAGGCTGAATGTCATAAATCAGCAACAATAAGAGCACAAACCAGACCAACGTAACATAAGAGCTGTACTAACTTCTGTTCATCCTGGATTAATGTGTGGATTATTTTCTGGATGAATGGATGAGTTTTTTAGTCTCCAATGGCAGAAAATTGTGAAAAATGTGGATCAGTGTTTGGAGGCTTTCAGCGCTTTTTTTGCCACTTTTCTGCTGTTTATTTGACAGGGTGTTTGGGCGTATTATTAACACTTATGATACCTTTTTGACGCTTTTTTCTTCTTCTTCATTTCCACATTATTAAGTATTTGTTCCATCCGAGTGAATGTTTTGTTGCTGTCGTCCTCAGTTGGTTCTTGCATGGTGGAGCGAATCTCACTTTCAACCCTTTTTTTTTGAAAGGTCAAAAGTTTCTGGCATTTTTCTGCTGCTTCTTTGGCAGATAGATAGATAGATAGATAGATAGATAGCACTTTATTGTCCATAGACACGGAAATGTGTCTTGCAATACAAGCTCCAACATCTACAACACTACAACCTAAAGACAAAAAACAAAAAATTTAAGTAGATAATTAATTAATATCAGGGGGGCCCTGCAAGAGTGGTCTTAAATAGCCATAACTATATAGATGAAAGTGGGGGGGGACTGTCCCTTCTTTGCCCTCCTGTGTTGATTCAGTGTTCATATTTAGTTCTTTCTGCAGTCTGGGATGAACTTGTACATAATTTGGGGCTTGTTCCGTGTGAGTGCCTGTGTTGTTGCTGCCGTCCTCAGGGAATCGTTGCATGGGGGAGTGACTGTCGGCCACGATGAGCGCGGAGCCGGATGCCCTGGCCGTGGTCAACCAGCTGCGGGACCTGGCCGCCGACCCCATGAACCGCCGGGCCATCGTACAGGACCAGGGCTGCCTGCCGGGACTCATCCTGTTCCTGGACAACCCCAACCCCCAGGTCGTCTACTCCGCCCTGCTGGTGAGTGTCTGTTAGGGCTGCTGCACGCTGGCTGCGTGGCGTGTCCGTTTTTATTTGGGCTCCCATGGTAACAGGTTATAGCTTACACACTGCCTGGGTGACACACACGTCTCATGTTTATATGTCATTTTGACACAAATAGATATTAATAAATGACATGTTGATGTTTTGAAAGTCTCCATGTTTTGACATAAATGCAGATATATAAATGTAATTTAAAAAAAAAAAAAAAAAAAAATTATTATCGATTTTCAAATATGTCACCTGTCAATCCAGAAGGAAATATTCTGGAGCCTATTTTACCGTCAATACTGCTGACGTTGTCTTTGCTGTAATCAGATCAGAATATATTTATGTTTATGGGAAACATCCATGTGTCCAGCTGACACGCCATGCTCACACCACGCAGCCAGTGTGTAGCCGGCCTTAGCTTAGCACATCTAAAGGGACAAAAAACACAACACAACACGCCTACAAAGAGACGCAAAAACCCACAGAGAGAAACGAAATCTTTGGGGACATTTTTTTATTTGAAAAAACGTCACATTTTCTTTAGGAAGGACGCCTAAATACACACACCTAAAGTCTTCCTCAAACCGAGGGGGAAACACTGCAGCAGCGCTAAAAGCGCTAAAAGTACTAAAAGTACTAATACCACAGTAAAAATACTCAGTTACAGTAAAATTCCTGCATTGAAAATGTTACTTAACCCTCCTGTTGTCTTCGGGTCAAATCTGACCCATTTTCAAATATTTTCTATATCAGAAATTTGGGTTTCTTTCAACCAAATTGTCAAAGAAAATAATGTGGATGGTTTCCTACAACTATTAAACTTCACAAGTTAGTACACTCTTCATTGAATTTGGGTGGTTTATTCTATTTTATAGCATTTGAATAAAAAAAAGAAAAAGACAAAAGAATGTTGAAAAAAGTGACAAATGTCAAAAGCTTAAAAAATTAAAAAACAGAAAAAGTGTTGAAAACAAAAAAAGAAACGGACTAAAAAAGTTTCAATTCAAACGACGGGAAGACAAACACAAGGGTTAAGTAAAAGTATCATCAGGATAATGTCAAAGTATGTTAAAAGTCAAAATATTAGTTTTTTTTCTCTCTCAAAACACACAGACAAGTCTAATCTATGCCTCCTGGCCAGCGCAGCGTGTAACGCAGGGTTACATTTCTCCAAAAGTTTAGTCGGTCTCAACTTTTCGCCGCAGGCCTGCTGCCTTTTTTAGCGTGTTTCCCCCCCAAATTTGACCCATTTTCAAAAAGTTTCTATTACAGAAATTTGGGTTTCTTTCAGCCAAGTTGTCAAAAAGAAATAACGTGGATGGTTCCCTACCACGCTCTTCACAGGTAAAATAAATGCTCGTAAAGACGACAAAACAGTTGGAAAAATTGTAGTAAAAAGTTGCATGGTGGAAGGGCAGATAACACATTCAACATGCATAGAGACCGACGCAGGCTGTCTGAACGCGGCTTTAACCTTACAATGGCAGGGAAAACCCCCGGCTTAGGGGACAGCGGCCATGTGTCTAACTGTGATTGGTCGGTTGTTTCCCAGGCGATCCGGTACCTGGCAGAATGCCGAGCCAACCGGGAGAAGCTGAAGGGGGAGCTGGGGATGATGCTGAGCCTGCAGAACGTCATGCAGAAGTGAGTCCACTCATTTCTTTTTGTCCTCTATCTCAACATCAGTCAGGTTGGAACTGAAACTGAAAAAGAGCTGTCACTAGATTAGATTAGATTAGATTCTACTTTACTGTCATTGCTCGAGTACGAGGACAACCAGTACAACGAAATGCAGTTTGACATCTAACCAGTAGTGCAAACATTAAAAGTGCTTTTTCTTCATAGCAGTGCTTAAAAAAGAGATAAAACACAGAATGCAGTATGATCATGTTAGTCCATGTTACATGTTAGTAAAGTGCATAGAGTTCTTAGAAATCAGTCCATATAATAGTAGAGACAGAATGCAGTATGATCATGTTAGTCCACTATTAAAGTGCATTAGCAAATAAAGTGCATAGATTTCTGAGAAATCAGACAGTCAATAGTCCATATAATAGAGAGAGAATGCAGTGTGATCATATATAGTGCATTGTTGAGGTGCATTATTAAGGTGCATAGTGATCAGAAGTAGTCAGACAGTCCATAGTCCATGTGAAAAAGGAGAGGGGGCACAGGGGCTAGGTGTTGGGTCTTGGTGTTGAGCAATTCCTTATGGAATAATTAATGCACTGAAATAATGCTAGTGCTTAATGTCTATTAAGGTTTCCCAGAAAGATTGGCTACAGGATAAACATCTGGTCTCAGGTCCTCAGGGACAGTTTGGGAAACAGAAAGAAACTCAGAATTCAATCCTTAAAGAACATTTTCGCTTGTTAGTCACGCAGTTTTCAATCAAAAAATTGGCAGTTTTGTTCCAAAGTCACAGTTGAACATTTTTTTGTTTGTTTCTTTCTTTCTTTAATTCTCTGGATGATAGAAAAGCAAAAATACAGAACATGCAACACGAGTGCCAGTGTTGAGCTGCTCAGATGTGTCTGACCTTTGCTACAGAAGTGTACAGTGTGCACATCCCATAATATACTGTAGCTCGAGGGTTAGTGAGGGTAAAAGTAGACTGGCTTATAGTTCCCAACATACTACTTCCACTACCTTCGTGGACATGGACGATGCTGCATCCATAATCGGCCGGGCCATAATCGATTATTTCTGTCTGACAACCTTTCTGTTTACATATTCTGGTATATTTTTGCACATTCAAGAAGTGCCATGTGCTCAGTGCTGTATAGCTTTATGTATCCAGTTTATTTAGTATTAGAGCACTGCAGAATGTTTGGTTTTGGAAGCTTGAAAAGCTATGAATTAAATATCCTACATGGCTTTAATAGAAACATGGATTTGACGCATCGTGATATCGAATCGCTGATATGATAATCGAATCTGGAGATCAGTGACGATTCCCACCTCTAGTACTGACTGTCCACTGGCCCACTGTTTACTGCTTTATTCTCTTATATTGTCCATATTTAATGCTGGTCTCTAGACTTTATCCTTGCACTATTGGACTTATTTGCACTACTACCATGACACTCCCTCTTATAGAGCACCTTACCATGCAGACTGCATTTATTTGGTATCTTTTCTTATATTGTCCATATTGTTCATGGAGCTGTCATTTTATCATCCTGTTTGTGATGTATGTGTATGTTGTGTGTGATGTCTTTAAGCTACTGGGACATTGAATTTCCCCTTGGGGATCAATAAAGTATCTATCTGTCTACCTATCTATCTAGTTTATAGTTTGGTGTTGTTCTGTGGTCCAGGTCCACGACGCCCGGAGAGACCAAGCTGCTGGCGTCGGAGATCTACGAGCTGCTGCAGGCGTTCGGCAGCGACGGCGCCGAGCCGGCCGAGGTGTCCGTCAGCAGCCGGCGGAAAGCCCAGTTCTTCCTGGGCTCCAGCAACAAGAGGGCCAAGACAGTCATCCTGCACATCCAAGGGCTGGACGACTCGGTGAGCCCTGAAATCATCATTACATTACATTCATCCATTCATCTTCATCATCAAATGGAAGGAGAACCGGTAGAGATCGGCACCTTAAAGGAACTCGCTGACTTATTGGGACTTACTGTCTTATTCCCCGTATCCCCCAGAGTTAGATAAGTCCATAAATACCCTCCTCATCTCCGTGCCTCCTAACTCTGTCTGATGCACCTCCGCTAACTCTGTCCTGATGCACCCACCACAGATCCTGGAGGTAACTCTAGCCTTAGCACAGATCCTGGAGGTAACCGGCTCCATCTAGCCTAGCTTAGCACAGATCCTGGAGGTAACCAGCTCCATCTAGCCTAGCTTAGTCCAGATCCTGGAGGTAACCGCTCCATCTAGCCTAGCTTAGTCCAGATCCTGGAGGTAACCGGCTCCATCTAGCCTAGCTTAGCACAGATCCTGGAGGTAACTGGCTCCATCTAGCCTCCTGGAGCTTCTAGCACAGATCCTGGAGGCCTAACCCAGATCCTGGAGGTAACTCCATCTAGCCTAGCACAGATCCTGGAGCACAGATCCTGGAGGTAACAGATCCTGGCTCCATCTAGCCTAGCTTAGCACAGATCCTGGAGGTAACCGGCATCTAGATCCCTGGAGGTAACCGGCTCCATCTAGCCTAGCTTAGCACAGATCCTGGAGGTAACCGGCTCCATCTAGCCTAGCTTAGCACAGATCCTGGTATAACCAGCTCCATCTAGCCTACTACTCCCAATAAGTGACAAAATAACACCAACATTTTCCTATTTACATGTTGTAATGTATACAGTCACAGCGTGTAGAAATAATACAACATGACATCATGACTTTGCGTAAACATACACGCCCACTTTCCTAAAGCCAAATGGCGTGTTATCTGTACGCATTTTGAGCTGCATATGTACAGATGTATGTACAGCATCGCCACATGGCGTGTTATCGCGAGAACGTGCCGTACTATAGCAAGAACAGCGTCAGGTTTAGGAAAAGAACAATGGGAAAGGCTTAATTAACACAACAAAAACAACAAAAACACAACGGTGACCAATGTCACGTGCTTAGGAAAACAATTAACAGTTGGGTTTAGGAAAGAAACATTGGGGAAGGCTTAAAAAAAAAAAAAAAGGTTAAATCGGGATCGGGACTCGATCCCAGCTCTCCTGGGTGAAAGTCCTGTGTTTTAACCATCCACCACCCCCAGGCAAAAATTCTCACGTAATGTAGGTCAGTGGCGAACCGATTTGCGTTGATTATGGGTCTTGATAACATGCCAAAACGGCATACGAATTGGCGTGTCATACATACACCACTTCATGAGATCAGTCTGAATAACAAGGTCACATGACACACAGCCATCTTCTAACCGTATACATACTGGGGACTATATTCTCAGAAAGGCGAAGCACTGCTACTCTCTGCTCCTCACCACGGGGCTTCTCAGCTGCTGCGAGTATATCCCTCCGCCCAAGTAAAACAAGACATAACAGGGGAGATAAACTACAAAATCAAACAGGAAAAACTACAACAGAAACTCACAATCGTGACATAGAAGATGGCTGTGTGTCATGTGACCTTGTTATTTGTACACGCTGTGACTAAATAAATCACAACATGGAAATAGGAACATGTTTGGGTCTGTATTGACTTTCCGTTTGGTCCGGTCTTTGAGTAGCGCTGTCATGAAGAAGACTGAAGTAATACATGTCCCCTATACAGTACAGGCCAAAAGTTTGGACCCACCTTCTCATTCAATGCGTTTTTTTATTTATTTTCATGACTATTTACATTGTAGATTCTCACTGAAGGCATCAAAACTATGAATGAACACATATGGAATTATGTACTTAACAAAAAAGTGTGAAATAACTGAAAACATGTCTTATATTTTAGATTCTTCAAAGTAGCCACCCTTTGCTTTTTTTGATAACTCTGCAAACCCTTGGTGTTCTCTCAATGAGCTTCATGAGGTAGTCACCTGAAATGGTTTTACCTTCACAGGTGTGCTTTGTCAGGGTTAATTAGTGGAATTATTTCCCTTATTAATAAAAAGAGCAAAGGGTGGCTTTGAAGAATCTAAAATATAAGACATGTTTTCAGTTATTTCACACTTTTTTGTTAAGTACATAATTCCATATGTGTTCATTCATAGTTTTGATGCCTTCAGTGAGAATCTACAATGTAAATAATCATGAAAATAAAAAGGAAACACATTGAATGAGAAGGTGTGTCCAAACGTTTGGCCTGTACTGGATGTAATAACGTTGGTGTTCCTGTGGCTCAGAGCCGGAGGAGTCTGTGTGAAGAGGCCCTGCTGAAGATCCGAGGAGTGATCAGCTTCACCTTCCAGATGACAGTCAAGAGGTGCATCGTCCGAATCCGATCGGACCTGAAGGCCGAGGTGAGACGCTCACGTTGTGTTGCTGTTGCCTCTGTTGAAATCTTTATTTCTCTGTGATTTCTCCTCATCTCATTCCCCCTGCTCTGGCATTCCCCCCTCTCATTCCCCCTGCTCTGGTGCTTCCCCGTCTCATTCCCCCTGCTCTGGTGTTTCCCCCTCTCATTCCCCCTGCTCTGGTGTTTCCCCTCTCATTTCCCCCTGCTCTGGTGTTTCCCCCTGCTCTAGTGCTTCCCCCCTCTCATTCCCCCTGCTCTGGTGTTTCCCCTTCTCATTCCCCCTGCTCTGGTGTTTCCCCCTCTCATTCCCCCCTGCTCTGGTGTTTCCCCTGCTCTAGTGCTTCCCCTCTCATTCCCCCTGCTCTGGTGCTTCCCCCTTCTCATTCCCCCTGCTCTTTCCCCTCTCATTCCCCCCTGCTCTGGTGTTTCCCCTCTCATTCCCCCTGCTCTGGTGTTTCCCCCTTCTCATTCCCCCTGCTCTGGTGTTTCCCCTTCTCATTCCCCCTGCTCTGGTGTTTCCCCTCTCATTCCCCCTGCTCTGGTGTTTCCCCCTCTCATTCCCCCCTGCTCTGGCCCCTGCTCTGTTCTTCCCCCCTCTCATTCCCCCTGCTCTAGTGCCCCCTTCCCCCCTTCTCATTCCCCCTCTCTCCCCTTCTTGTGCTTCCCCTTCTCATTCCCCCTGCTCTTGTGCTTCCCCCTTCTCATTCCCCCTGCTCTGGTGTTTCCCCCTTCTCATTCCCCCTGCTCTGGTGTTTCCTCCTCTCATTCCCCCTGCTCTGGCGTTTCCCCCTCTCATTCCCCCTGCTCTGGCATTCCCCCCTCTCATTCCCCCTGCTCTGGCATTCCCCCCTCTCATTCCCCCTGCTCTAGTGCTTCCCCCTTCTCATTCCCCCTGCTCTTGTTTCCCCTTCCCCCCCTTCTTCTCATTCCCCCTGCTCTGGTGTTTCCCCCTTTCATTCCCCCTGCTCTGGTGTTTACCCTTCTCATTCCCCCTGCTCTGGTGTTTCCCCCTTTTCATTCCCCCTGCTCTGGTGTTTACCCCTCTCATTCCCCCTGCTCTGGTGTTTCCCCCTCTCATTCCCCCTGCTCTGGTGTTTCCCCCTGCTCTGGTGTTTCCCCCTCTCATTCCCCCTGCTCTGGTGTTTCCCTCCTCTCATTCCCCCTGCTCTGGTGTTTCCTCCTCTCATTCCCCCTGCTCTGGTGTTTCCCCCTGCTCTGGCATTCCCCCCTCTCATTCCCCCTGCTCTAGTGCTTCCCCCTTCTCATTCCCCCTGCTCTTGTGCTTCCCCCTTCTCATTCCCCCTGCTCTGGTGTTTCCTCCTCTCATTCCCCCTGCTCTGGCGTTTCCCCCCTCATTCCCCCTGCTCTGGCATTCCCCCCTCTCATTCCCCCTGCTCTGGCATTCCCCCCTCTCATTCCCCCTGCTCTGGCATTCCCCCCTCTCATTCCCCCTGCTCTGGTGTTTCCCCCTTTTCATTCCCCCTGCTCTGGTGTTTCCCCCTTCTCATTCCCCCTGCTCTGGTGTTTCCCCTTCTCATTCCCCCTGCTCTGGTGTTTCCCCCTTCTCATTCCCCCTGCTCTGGTGTTTCCCCTTCTCATTCCCCCTGCTCTGGTGTTTCCTCCTCTCATTCCCCCTGCTCTTGTGCTTCTTCCACCGCTGACTCCTAACGATGATGATTTTCAGGCTCTGGCGTCTGCGATCGCGTCCACTAACGTGATGACGGCGCAGCAGGTGGTGAAAGGAGAGAACGGAGACGAGGTCAGTGTGTAACCTAGCAACCCTAGTTAACAGATATTTTCTTCAAATGTCCCTTTGTTTGCCTTGGTCCCTAGTCCTGGTTTAAACTAGGGATGCACCGAGGCCAGATGTTTGGGGTTGGGCTGAATCCACTGAATGCGACCAGCTGTGTGTGTGTGTGTGTGTGTGTGTGTGTGTGTGTGTGTGTGTGTGTGTGTGTGTGTGTGTGTGTGTGTGTGTGTGTGTGTGTGTGTGTGTGTGTGTGTGTGTGTGTGTGTGTGTGTGTGTAAACTGAACAGGACGTCCCGTCTCGTCCTCTTACCTTTTTTATTGTTCTTATTATTTGACTTTTCTTCCACAGACAGACAGGTCTTTATGCTGAATCCTCCTCCTGTCCTCAGTCGATGAACACAGTAAACGCATGAATGTCACCAGCGTAGTGCAAGTGTAGGGTTCGGTTCGCTGGGAAAAAATTCTAAATATTCGTCAAAAAGCCCAATATTCAGCCGGATCAGAAGCCCAATCCTCTGGGGGTTACAGTGAATAAGATAAAGTCCCAATAAGAGATGAGAAGGGTATGTATGGACTAGTCTAACTCTGGGGGTTACAGTGAATAAGATAAAGTCCCAATAAGAGATGAGAAGGGTATGTTGGACTTTAAACTGGGGTTACAGTGAATAAGATAAAGTCCCAGGTTTTGTGGTCCCAGGTTTTGATCCCGCTGGCGACGGACGGTTCGGTGACGGTGGAGCAGAACGCGGCGCTGCCGGACTACCTGCCGGAGGAAGAGAGTCCCTCTCTGGAGCCCGACAAGGCGGTGACCCGTGTGGGATCGGGCCAGGACGGGAGCAGCTGGCTGGGCACCGCCACCAACTTCCTGTCCCGCTCTTTTTATTGGTGACTCGCTTAAAAAACCCCTAACCCTCCTCGTCTCAGAACCAAACCCTGCCCGGCTGCCAAATCTCACCGCTGTCTGTTACACACACTCAACCGTGGAGGTACGAGACAAGAACTCTTCTGTTCTTACAGCTACACTTTTGAATATGTTCCCTTAAGAGTACAGTATTGTTTTTTAAGAGGCCAGAACTGGACCTTTTGACTAATTTGAGGGTATTAATTTAAAAAGAAGGGGACACGGTTGTCTCTCAAAAGGAAAGCTCTCCTGCGACAAACATTTGTCCCATTTAGGAACTCAACGTTACTACTTGTGGAGACAAGACACCTGAGACCCATCTTCTTGGAACAGTGAGAGCGAAAGCAGGATGATGGAAACACGCCACTGTTAACGCCACTGTAAACGGGTCCGACAAGACGCCATGTGAGTTGCGCACGTGCCGAATGGCCACCGTCTTCGACATCTAGCTACGGCAACACCACAAAGGACAAACCACATAGTTGCCATAAATACCCACGACTCACATCGCTCGACGGGTCTGTCTGTTCCAAAAAGGTCCATAAATACCCACGACTCACATCGTGTCTCGACGGGGTCTGTCTGTTCCAAACCAAGTTGTCTTAACTGTGTGTGTGTGTGTGTGTGTGTGTGTGTGTGTGTGTGTGTGTGTGTGTGTGTGTGTGTGTGTGTGTGTGTAAACTGAACAGGACGTCCCGTCTCGTCCTCTTACCTTTTTATTGTTCTTATTATTTGACTTTTCTTCCACAGTTTGACGTGCCTTCAGTTCCTCTGATCCACTTTCAGCTTTATATTATTTATTATTATGTCAATCATGGGCTCTCAACACTCTTCAGTCGGAGGTTTCCAAGTGTTATTATGCTTCATTACACTTGTTTCGTGGCCTCGTAATCAGTGGAAACAAATAGAAAACATTAAAATCCTTCAAAGGCGTACTGGTTTCGGAGCGTCTGCTTTATCACTAGATTATAAAACAAGCTCTTCAGACACGTTTTAGGTGTCCTGATAAATGATTTTAAAGAACACGACATAACTTAACTTTAAAAAGGACTTCTTCAAGAATCAGAGAAGTAGAGGAAGCACCGCCAATAGCCACAAGGTGCGTTGAGCTATTTTTATTTTGGCACCCATGTTATCTGGCCCGCCGCTGCAGCAATCTTTTCAGGGACACAAACACACACAGACACACGTACGCACATAGACAGACACACACACACACACACACACACACACACACACACACACACACACACACACACACACACACACGCTTGCACATAGACACACACAGACACACACGCAGATAGAGAGCTTTCCCTCTGGGATTGTTGTTTGTTTCTTCAGTTTCTTGGAGCTGACACAGAGCTGTGTAACATCAGTCTACTGTCACAGAGCTGTGTAACATCAACCTACTGTCACAGAGCTGTGTAACATCAACCTACTGTCACAGAGCTGTGTAACACCAGTCTACTGTTACACAGCTGTGTAACATCAACCTACTGTCACAGAGCTGTGTAACACCAGTCTACTGTCACAGAGCTGTGTAACATCAGTCTACTGTCACAGAGCTGTGTAACATCGGTCTACTGTCAGCTGTTATCAGAGGACGCAGGGGAGGGAAACCCGAAATAACAACACAAACTCTCCAAACCAAACTGCCGACACGCTCAGTGACAGACAAGTTATTTCCTGTGTATCTGTAGTTTCCTTTAAAAGACGTGAAATATGGTATTATATAATATATAAAGGTCATCATATTATATGATGACTGAAAGAAAGGTTGGTACAGCTCTACACCGGTGGGTTCCTGAATAACGAGATTAAACAAAATGATCCAAATACGATCAAACTCGCGGTGCGTGTCCATGTACGCGCTGTTTTCACGGACGGGATCGCCCCGATTCCCAGCATTAAGGCTCCTGCACACCGGCTGCGTGGCGTGAGCGTGGCGTGTCAGTTGTGTGTCAGCTGTGTGGTGTTTTCTACGTCTTCCCCACCAGAAAGGTGTCTGACGCTGCTGCTGCTAGCCTTGTCTGGACACATGGATGTTTCCCAAAAACATAAATATATAAATATATACTGATTACAGCAAAGACAACGTCGGCAGTATTGACGGCAAAATAGGCTCCAGAATATTTCCTAGTGGATTCACAGGTGACATATTTGAAAATCTATAGATGATTTATTATTTTTAAATTACATTTATATATATATATGCATTTATGTCAAAACCTCGAGACTTTAACACATCAACATGTCATTTATTAATATGTATTTGTGTCTAAATGACGTATAAACATCTTTTCCTATTCTATGTCGTCAGGAAACACTTCCAACACGCTTGCATGTCGCGTGAAAAATAGGCGTCTGTTCTATTTCTAGCGTGCACGTGTTTTCCGAGACGTGCGTGTCACGCAGGCAGCGTGCACGCTCTAACCTGTTACCATGGGAACCCAAATAAAAACGGACACGCCACGCTCACGCCACGCAGCCAGTGTGCAGGAGAGCCTTACACGTGCTAGTGGGATCGCCTCCAGTTTCTCTTCACTGACCAATGACAAGCAAAGAAAACAGGCTCCGCCCTCCTACAACCGCGATGGCTGCAGCTGATTGGACGAAGATGTCACGCGGGTCTGGCTGCTCCAACATGGCGGCTCGTTTAGAAGACGATCTCTTATTTTATGAAAATAGTTCACCAAAAACATCTGAAGACAGAAATAGGCCGAGTTATCAAATGGTCAGTTTAAAAGAGTTTTGTCAGCTTCTCATTTGCATAAAGTTGGCTGGATTCAACTTTATGCAAATGAGGAGCTGGCGACTCGCCGCTCCACTTCTCTGAAGTCCCCCCGACGCTCCCACAATGCATTGCAGGGCTGCTGCCATAGAGATGACCACGCCATTAGAGACCAAACAACTGATCCATTCTTTCAGAAAATAATCAGTACATGTTGATTCCTTTATTAATAACAAATATGATTTTATATTTTAAAACTTTTTCCTGGCGCATTGCTGCCATCTTCTGTCAGACAACAGAACAACACGGAGATAAAATCATCTTTAAACCCAACATCTCCACACTCTCTTCTTACATTCGGGCCAATCAGGATGCTGCGTTTTGTTCCCAGTGTTACTTTGATCTGTTACATCATATAATATTATTATTATTATTATTATTAAAGGTTAATGTCTATGAATCACTATGAACTCTTGTTTTGTTGTTGCATGAACTGATCTCAACTCAGGTTTTTATTCACACGTGGTACATTTTAATTTATTTTTATTGTGATTTTATTTTGAAAATCCTGATATTTGACTGAAAACCTGCAAACAATGTGAGTGTTCGTCATCATCTTCTTCATCATCACTCACAAACACACACACACAAAGACACACATACACACAAAGACACACACACACACAGTCATACAAAGACACACACACACACACACACACACAAACACACCTCATCATCACCATCTGTACCGTGTGTTCTGGGATGATTCCCAGAAGTTAGTTGAGAGAATAAACTGTTTGTCCTGAATGTTTCCAGTCTGGTATTTAATTATGAACCGGATTTGTTTTGGTTACATGTCTCAGCTGGAGCTGCCGACACACCTCACTGGAGCTTATTTCAGCTTTATTCACAC
Organism: Perca flavescens; assembly: GCF_004354835.1. NCBI lineage: Eukaryota > Metazoa > Chordata > Actinopteri > Perciformes > Percidae > Perca > Perca flavescens. Next base: position 34,827,330 of record NC_041342.1, read on the forward strand.
ACTGTTTTTGGGGGCGTTTTCTTTGTCATTTTACAGTCATCCCTGATGAGGAAAGTTTGAGCCGAGTCATCGGCTTCACCGACTGCTGATTCACTCAGAAACACTGCGAGCTGCTGTGATGTCACGATGACGTCATAATGAATCGTCCTTCAAATCAAATTCTTTGAAAAAAGTGTCAAAAATATTTATTTTATATATATATATATATATACACACACACACACACACACACAGTACAGGCCACAGTTTGGACACACCTCATTCCAATGAGTTTCCTTTTTATTTTCATGACTATTTATATTGTAGATTCTCACTGAAGGCATCAAAACTATGAATGAACACATATGGAATTATGTACTTAACAAAAAAGTGTGAAATAACTGAAAACATGTCTTATATTTTAGATTCTTCAAAGTAGCCACCCTTTGCTTTTTTATTAATAAGGGAAATAATTCCACTAATGGACCCTGACAAAGCACACCTGTGAAGGTAAAACCATTTCAGGTGACTACCTCATGAAGCTCATTGAGAGAACACCAAGGGTTTGCAGAGTTACCAAAAAAAGCAATAATGGCCTAGGCCAAAGGTCAATGATCAATTTTATAATCGTTTCATCTGATCTGAGGCCGTATGTTTTGGACACTCGGGTGAAGAGAGGGGCGGAGCTGTCAACCCATCACCATCTGGTGGTGAGTTGGGTCAGGGGGAGACTCTGGACAGACCTGGTAAACCCAAACGTGTAGTGCGGGTAAATTGGGAACGTCTGGAGGAGGCCCCTGTCCGACAGACTTTCAACTCACACCTCCGGCGGAGCTTTTCGTGCATCCCTGTGGAGGCTGGGGGCATTGAACCCGAGTGGACAATGTTCAAAGTTTCCATTGCTGAAGCCGTGGCGAGGAGCTGTGGTCTTAGGGTCTTAGGTGCCTCAAGGGGCGGTAACCCACGAACACCGTGGTGGACACCGGTGGTCAGGGAAGCCGTCCGACTGAAGAAGGAGTCTTTCCGGGATATGTTATCCCGGAGGACTCCGGAGGCAGTTGCAGGGTACCGAAGGGCCCGAAGGCCCCCTAACCCGTGAAAGAGGCAAAGCAGCGGGTGTGGGAGAAGTTCGGAGAAGACATGGAGAAGGACTTTCGGTCGAAAGCGAAGTTTGGGGTCTCCTGCTGGAGCTGCTCCCCCCGCGACCCGACACCGGATAAGCGGACAAAGATGGATGGATGGAACTATATAACTATAATAATGCAGTGTGATTTTAAATCAAACTAAGTCCCACACATAAATATACTCATGTTTTTCCCCTTTAGTCTTTGCTATTAATATTCATCAACTGCAAAATTAGAAAATTGCATTTTTAAATAACTATGTATGGAAAATAAAATAAAAAATGCTTCTCTTTGTATATAGTTTATTGTTTTTCACAACAGTACAATTCAAAACAAATGCAAATTAGTCAAACAAGCCATTAGGCTGTATTTCTAAACACTCAACTGTAGGTTTTTATATAGTATATAAGGCAAATCAAAGTGCTAAATATAAAACACAATGTTTTCATTATTAGTATTTTATTGTGTAAATTCTCACGTACAACGTGGAACATTCTTTCACAGACGAGATGTGGAATTTCCACGTCACTTCCGCGGATTCGTTTAAACGTAGACAAATACATGAACCTGTATTATAATATAACTATCTTTATTGTTTAACTCCTCAAATACAACGTTAGAAAAAAACATCAATATTACGAATATTATATATTTTTATCTTTGTATCCGCCGAGCGGGACGTACTACGTCACTTCCGGCGTTTTCCGCGGATTCGGGCCTTTATTTTGAAGGTGTCACTGTGTTTGCAGGGCCTTTATTTTGAAGGTGTCAGTGTGTTTGCAGGGCCTTTATTTTGAAGGTGTCAGTGTGTTTGCAGGGCCTTTATTTTGAAGGTGTCAGTGTGTTTGCAGGGCCTTTATTTTGAAGGTGTCAGTGTGTTTGCAGGGCCTTTATTTTGAAGGTGTCAGTGTGTTTGCAGGGCCTTTATTTTGAAGGTGCCAGTGTGTTTGCAGAGCCTCTATTTTGAAGGTGGCAGTGTGTTTGCAGGGCCTTTATTTTGAAGGTGTCAGTGTGTTTGCAGGGCCTTTATTTTGAAGGTGCCAGTGTGTTTGCAGGGCCTTTATTTTGAAGGTGCCAGTGTGTTTGCAGGCCTCTATTTTCAAGGTGGCAGTGTGTTTGCAGGGCCTTTATTTTGAAGGTGTCAGTGTGTTTGCAGGGCCTTTATTTTGAAGGTGTCGGTGTGTTTGCAGGGCCTTTATTTTGAAGGTGTCAGTGTGTTTGCAGGGCCTTTATTTTGAAGGTGTCGGTGTGTTTGCAGGGCCTTTATTTTGAAGGTGTCAGTGTGTTTGCAGGGCCTTTATTTTGAAGGTGTCACTGTGTTTGCAGGGCCTTTATTTTGAAGGTGTCGGTGTGTTTGCAGGGACCGTCTCTCCGCCGGACAGAGGCAGAAAGATGTCCGCGCTGCTGCTGCTGCTGCTCGGCCTGCTCTCCCTCTTCTTCTTCTTCTGTCTCCTCCGCGGCAGAAACAGGTCAGTCACACAAACAAGTACTCTGATTACTCATTCCTGCAGGAACAGCTCAGTTACACATGCAAGCAGATTACATGACATTACATGTCATTTAGCTGAGGCTTTTATCCAAAGCGATTTCCAATTAAGTTTTTTCAACCTTGAACTCCAGACAGCAAGCAGTAACTACTCTCTTAAGTACTTTGATTACTGCAGCAAAAGTACTCGTGTTTCCCACGCTGTGTAAATACTCCAGTACAAGTCAAAGTCCAGCGTTCCAAACTCTGACTTAAAGAGACAGTTCAGCCCCAAATCAGCCCTCGTGTTGTCTTCTGTCCACCATCAACTTCAATTTGAATTTGTGGTGCTTTTTTTTCCAGCGTTTTTGGCTCTTTATTAAATGCTTTTGACACTTCTGAAAACGTTTTTGTCACTTTTTTCAACGTGTTATTTTTAAGTTCATGGTCAATAAACCTAATTTGGTTCAAGGTACTTTATTGTCCCAGTTTGTTGTGCAGCAGATAGTATAGTACAAATCTCACGTACACACACACACACACACACACACACACACACACACACACACACACACACTACAGAGATTGCCTACCTTGCAGGCATCGTTAAAAACAATAACAAACAATAAGTAGTAAGTCAATAAGTTATCTATGGTTCTTTATAGAATTAAGATGTAGTATGTCTGCAGGTAGAAAAGAGTGTTTATATATAATGTCAATGTATATGACATTATACCTAATTTTTGAGTTAATAAAGCAGAACTGATGACTTATTTTGACTAATATTTAAGATCAGAGCATGGTGAGTGGATCACAGACTGGTTGATGTCAGAGTTTAGTCACGATACTGTTATAAAATCATTTTAAACATGTTTATAAAATTGAATAAAACACCCAAAATTCAATAAAAGTAATCATTAATTTTAAGTGCAAAGAATTGTCTGGGCTCCATCCATGCATCCAGGTTATTTTGGGGCATTTTGGTTCAAAGAAACCCATATTTGGCTGTCTTCAAAGCTTTATTTTGTTTATTTTTTAAGATCAGTAGCCTACTTTGTAGTACAGTCTTTTGACCATTTTTATTTTTGGATGTTTCGAAGAGTTTTCTTTGGATGGTTTTCCCCTTTTTTTTCGACTTTGTGGACGTTTAAAAAAAGAAAAAAGCTTTTTTAGTTTCCTTTCGACCTTTTTTTCCCCACAGAGACCCAATCACACACAGCGTCTTTCAAAATAAAGTGCCTGCTACTTTAGTGTTTTGACCCTTTTTGGGATGTTTGGCAGCTGTTTTTTTTCTCCTTTTGGACATTTTTGTCGCTTTCTTCAAAAGCTTTTTTTGGGGGATTTAAAAAAAAATGTTTTTAGAAAATGTTTTTGTTACTTTCTATGTTTTTGAGTCTTTTTGTTACGTTTTTGTCTCTTTTTTTCAACGGTTTTATTTTTTAAATCATGGTAAATAAACCTAAATTGAATGATTGAGTTAAAAACAAGCAGACATTCTGAATTATTCTGACTAATAGTTGAGATCAGAGGATGTTGAGTGAATCACAGACAGAACTTCCACGATAACCTTCGAAGTCACTGTGACTTCTAATGTGACTGTTATCACCACTGTTCATCACGCCCCAACCGGCCCGTCAGACACCGCCTACCAAGAGTCTGGGTCTGCCGAGGTTTCTTCCTAAAAGGGAGTTTTTCATCGCCACTGTCGCAATAGCCACTGCTAATGCTTGCTCTTGAGGGAATTACTGTAATTGTTGGGGTTTTGGAATTTATAGAGTGTGGTCTAGACCTACTCTATCTGTAAAGTGTCTCGAGATAACTTTTGTTATGATTTGATACTATAAATAAAATTGAATTGAATTGAATTTGTGTCAAAGTTTAGTTTCAAGATGCTGTTTTAAAACATATTTTTCAAAATGCTATAACATTGAATAAAACACCCAAAATTCATAATTCAATAAAAGTGACCATTTATTTAACCTGCAAAGGACATTGTGTAGCTTCCATACAACGTCCATCCATGTTCTTTGGTGGATATATGGTTGAAAGGAACCCATATTACTGATATAAAAACCTTTTAAAATGGGTGTAATTTGACCCGAGGAACCATGTAGGGCTGCAGCTAATAGCGAGTAGTTTCACTGTGATTGTTTTCTGGATGAATGGATGAATGGATGACTTGTTCTGTCTCTAAAATGAGGATCAGTGTTTCCCAAAAAGCCCAAGATGACGTCATCACATCTTGTTCTGTCCACAACTCAAAGATCTTCAGTTTCCTTTCCCAGAGGAGAGAAGAAACTAGAAACTATTCACATTTAATGAGCTGAACTCACACTACTTTACCTGTTTTATCATAAAGAAATGACTCACACTGATTTATGGATTATCAGAATAGTTGGAGATTAATTTCATAGTTGACATCTAATCGATTCATCTTTGCAGATATAATCTTTTTGTATGTTTTTAAGTAAGTATGTAAGGAGGGAAAGAAGGAAGTAGGTAGGGAAGAAAAGAGGAGGAGGGAAGGTAATAAGGATGAAAGAAAAGGTAATAATTGAAGAAAAGCAACGGAAGAAAGGCTGTAGGTAGGGAAGGAAAGAAATGCAGAGATTCAAACAGATGAATCTATCATCAGAAGAATGCATTCATCTCTGCAGCTCTGAATAGAAAACCTGATTCTAATTGTCTTTCTGTTGTTGCACAGAGAGATAAAAAGAGTCAAAAACGACAAAGAAAACGTCCAAAAAAGTGTCTGAAATTAGATCCTGAAATGTCTGTTTGTAGCTCGAGTTCAGACATGTAACTACTTGTTTAGATGTAGGAAACTAAATCAGGTTGATAGTATCAGAGAAATACCAGACTAGAAACATTCAGGACACAGTTTTAATTCTCTCAACTAACTTTTAGGAACCATTCCAGAACAGATGGTACAGATTAATGTTTGCAGCTCTAAATGGCTCACAATAAGTGTGTGTGTGTGTGTGTGTGTGTGTGTGTGTGTGTGTGTGTGTGTGTGTCTGTGTGTGTGTGTGTCTGTGTGTGTGTGTGTGTGTGTGTGTGTGTGTGTGTGTGTCTGTGTCTGTGTGTGTCTGTGTCTGTGACTCAACAGTATTTTTGCAACAGTTTCCTTTATTGGCAATCTTTTCCCTTGAGCTTCATCTTTACAGATATCACACACCGCTTATGAACACTTCTAGATAACGTTATATAACACGTTGTGCAATATGCGTCTCAGATTACATTATTATTCACTTACTCCCCTACTGCTGTAATAACTAACATTACAATGTGCCAAATTATGAACCGTTTCAGTTGCTCACACTCACACAGGGTGTTTACATGCAGTTTAACCCTTGTGTTGTGTTTCCTCGGGTCAAATTTGACCCGTTTCATTCCTGTTTTGATCACGCCTCGGTTAGACTACTGTAACTCTCTGTACTTGGAGATCGAGTAGTCATTGCTAAATCGTCTGCAGCTAGTTCAAAATGCAGCCACTTGCCTGCTAACCGGTACAAGAAAACGGGAACATATAACACCTGTCTTGGCCTCTCTTCATTGGCTTCCTGCACGTTACAGGGTCGATTTTAAGATCTTATTACGGTCTTCAAAGCTTTAAATGGTTTGGCCCTTTTGCAGTCCAAACATTGAGGTCAACCAACTACTAGGCTATTAAAGGCGCTTACCCACTGCTAGTACCACTAATTCAACCGTTAGGCCACTAGTTTCACCGTTAGGCCACTAGTTTCACCGTTAGGCCACTAGTTTCACCGTTAGGCCACTAGTTTCACCGTTAGGCCACTAGTTTTACCGTTAGGCCACTAGTTTTACCGTTAGGCCACTAGTTTCACCATTAGGCCACTAGTTTCACTATAAGGCCACTAGTTTTACCGTTAGGCCACTAGTTTTACCGTTAGGCCACTAGTTTCACCATTAGGCCACTAGTTTCACTGTTAGGCCACTAGTTTCACTATAAGGCCACTAGTTTTACCGTTAGGCCACTAGTTTCACCATTAGGCCACTCATTAGGCCACTAGTTTCACCGTTAGGCCACTAGTTTTACCGTTAGGCCACTAGTTTCACCATTAGGCCACTAGTTTCACTATAAGGCCACTAGTTTCACCGTTAGGCCACTAGTTTCACCATTAGGCCACTAGTTTCACCGTTAGGCCACTAGTTTTACCGTTAGGCCACTAGTTTTACCGTTAGGCCACTAGTTTCACCATTAGGCCACTCATTAGGCCACTAGTTTCACCGTTAGGCCACTAGTTTTACCGTTAGGCCACTAGTTTCACCATTAGGCCACTAGTTTCACTATAAGGCCACTAGTTTTACCGTTAGGCCACTAGTTTCACCATAAGGCCACTAGTTTCACCATTAGGCCACTAGTTTCACCGTTAGGCCACTAGTTTTACCGTTAGGCCACTAGTTTTACCGTTAGGCCACTAGTTTCACCATTAGGCCACTCATTAGGCCACTAGTTTCACCGTTAGGCCACTAGTTTTACCGTTGGGCCACTAGTTTCACCATTGGGGCCACTGGTTTCACTATAAGGCCACTAGTTTTACCGTTAGGCCACTAGTTTCACCATAAGGCCACTAGTTTCACCATTAGGCCACTAGTTTCACCGTTAGGCCACTAGTTTTACCGTTAGGCCACTAGTTTTACCGTTGGGCCACTAGTTTTACCGTTAGGCCACTAGTTTTACCGTTAGGCCACTAGTTTTACCGTTGGGCCACTAGTTTTACCGTTAGGCCACTAGTTTCACCATTAGGCCACTAGTTTTACTGTTAGGCCACTAGTTTTACTGTTAGGCCACTAGTTTTTAACGTTGGGCCACTAGTTTCACCGTTGGGCCACTAGTTCTCTCATCTCATTGATATGTGGATGAATTTCCAATCAAATCCTAATTTCTATTGTTTCAAATGAGTTGAGCTACCTAAATATCTTTCCAAGTCCCTACGGTAAGTAGGGGTCAGACTGATGCATATCGGAGTTGTTTCTGTGCCAGGCCTTTGTGTTGGAGAAGAGGTGGGTCAGCAGCAGCAGGGCCTTCTCTCCGGAGGAAACCACCGCCCAGTAAACACAGGAGGAACCGGACCAGTGTTGTCTCAGATAAAATCTCTTCACAATGAGATCTGTCTACGCCAAGAAAGAAATAAAGTCAATAATTTAGGAGATAAGAAAGGAGACCTTTAACATCAACAATCAGAGAACACAGAGAAATAATAGAAACACATTTACATTCAAAGATCACAAACACACACCTGTTTGAAGTGGTCCCTTTTTTTTTTTTTTTTTACGCTTTAGTCGTTTCTATACCAATTTTTTCACCGCTTTCTTAGAAGTTTCTGTCTCTTCTTTCCATCCTGTTTTGGAGCTAACTGTTCTCCAAATGTCTTCGTCTTCCTAAAACCAGAACACAACATGTTGAGGAAATTTACATGTTCTTATTTATCTTTTTTGTTGTTTTTGAAGCTTTTTTGCTTCTGTTGACATTTCTTTGCTTATTTTAGACATTTATGTTGCTTATTCCGATGTTTTTGATGAATTCGGTACCTAGTCCTACCGTTAAAGTATCGTTCTGTGTTGTCTGATCCTCTCTGTGTGTGTCTGTGTGTGTCTGTGTGTGTGTATCTGTGTGCCCTAAGGTTCAGCTTTACGGTGAACAGTGAGTGTAGCAGGAGAATTAAAACATTGAGAATAATTCAGTGTTGAACTCTGCTTGTTTGGACCGAAGAGAAAAGAGTTAATAACTAACACGTTTGTTCTCCTCAGAACTGGAACACCTTAAGGCCAAAGTCCAGTAACCATTATTTGATTTGTGAAACTGATTTCTCTTTTGACTTTGTTCTCAGTCATCCAGGTCAGAGTTATCCAAGGAATGTTAACATCAAGGGCAACTGGACTGGGTTAAAGCTACACTACCGGTCAAAAGTTTGGGCTCACTTAGAAATGCCCATTCCACTCCATTATAGACAGAATACCTGCTGAGATCAGTAGCATTGTTTTTTTAACCAGGGCAGCAGTTTTCAAATTACATTATGCGCTTACATAATTGCAAAAGGGGATCTCCAATGTTTTCTCAGTTAGCCTTTTAAAATGATATCAGATAAGTAAACATAATGAGCCTTTAGACCATTGGATGAATGGTTGCTTAAATTAAAAAAAAACAATGTTGTTTGTGTGTGTTTTCAGAAGGGACGGTGAACCTCCGCTCATTAAAGGCTGGATTCCTTTCATTGGAAAGGCTCTGGAGTTTGGACAAGATGCCCACAAGTTTCTGGAAAAACACAAGAGGAAGTATGGAGACGTTTTCACAGTTCACTTAGCAGGTTGGTGTTTAACTTCTTCACTTAAGGCAATACGCAAGCAGTGCTCTTCTTTATTTTAAAGTATTGACTCAGGCACCGTTAATGCACCAACACCATTTTATAACTTTAATTGCACATCCTTCCTTCTTCCCTAAGTACTTCTTTTCTATCCTACCTTCTTCCCTAAGTACTTCTTTTCTAAACGTACCTTCTTCCCTACATACTTCTTTTCTATCCTACCTTCTTCCCTATGTACTTATTTTCTATCCTTCCTTCTTCCCTACCTACTTCTTTTCTATCCTACCTTCTTCCCTACATAATTCTTTTCTAGCCTACCTTCTTCCCTAAGTACTTCTTTTCTATCCTTCCTTCTTCCCTACCTACTTCTTTTCTATCCTTCCTTCTTCCCTACCTACTTCTTTTCTATCCTACCTTCTTCCCTACATAATTCTTTTCTATCCTACCTTTTTCCCTAAGTACTTCTTTTCTATCCTACCTTCTTCCCTACATACTTCTTTTCTATCATACCTTCTTCCCTAAGTACTTCGTTTCTATCCTACCTTCTTCCCTACCTACTTCTTTTCTATCCTACCTTCTTCCCTACATACTTCTTTTCTATCCTACCTTCTTCCCTAAGTACTTCTTTTCTATCCTACCTTCTTCCCTACGTACTTCTTTTCTATCCTACCTTCTTCCCTAAGTACTTCTTTTCTATCCTACCTTCTTCCCTACATACTTCTTTTCTATCCTACCTTCTTCCCTAAGTACTTCTTTTCTATCCTACCTTCTTCCCTAAGTACTTCTTTTCTATCCTACCTTCTTCCCTAAGTACTTCTTTTCTATCCTACCTTCTTCCCTACCTACTTCTTTTCTATCCTACCTTCTTCCCTAAGTACTTCTTTTCTATCCTACCTTCTTCCCTAAGTACTTCTTTTCTATCCTACCTTCTTCCCTACATACTTCTTTTCTATCCTACCTTCTTCCCTAAGTACTTCTTTTCTATCCTACCTTCTTCCCTACATACTTCTTTTCTATCCTACCTTCTTCCCTAAGTACTTCTTTTCTATCCTACCTTCTTCCCTACCTACTTCTTTTCTTTTAAACTGCCGTCTCCGTAGCTCTATATTTTCTAGCCCTAACCGGAACTGGAACAGTAAGTGGAGAAAGTCGGGGATCGTCAAAATAACATATTTTGGATAATGCTGTCCTGTCCCCTGGTCAGGTAAATACATGACGTTCATCATGGACCCGTTACTGTATCCGAGCATCATCAAACACGGCCGCCAGCTGGACTTCCACGAGTTCGCCGCCAAGGTGGCGCCCGTCACCTTCGGCTACCCGTTCGTGGTCCCGGCCCTGCAGGAGCAGATCCACCGCTCCTTCAAACTGCTGCAGGGAGACAACCTGTCCACGCTGACAGAGAGCATGATGGGTAACCTCATGCTGGTGTTGCGCCAGGATCACATGGGCGGCGAGCGCGGCGGCGGCTGGCGCAGCGCGAGCATGTACGACTTCTGCAACTCGGTGATGTTCGAGGCTACCTTCCTCACCATGTACGGCCGGCCGGCGGGCGCCAGCCGCCACAGCGGCATGAGCGCGCTGCGGGACGACTTCGTCCGCTTCGACAACATGTTCCCGCTGCTCATCGCCGGGATCCCCGTCTGGTTGCTGGGACGCACCAAGGCCGTCCGCGACAAGCTGATTGGCTACTTCCTGCCGCACAGGATGTCGTGTTGGTCCAACACGTCGGAGTTCATCAGGACGCGCTCGGGGCTGTTTGAGCAGTACGACGCGCTGAGAGACGTCGATAAAGCAGGTACACCGGGGCTCCACGGTACATTTTTTTACGATTTTTAGATCCTTTTTAGGGGGGCTCAAGCCCCCATATATTTCATCTCAGCCCCCCTAAAAATGATAATAATAAAAAACTAAACTTATTTTTGTTTTTAAATAAATTTTAGTGCTTCAAGTGAGAGTTTGCGAACTTGTCTGTTAGTGACCGAGGACCAGTGTTTCCTCTATGTTGATTTGAACATTTCTGCACCCACCCCCCCCACCCACGGTATCAGAAACACCGTCATGTGTTGTGCAGAAAGAGGGAGAAAGGAAAAAGAGATGCTGTCCTGATGATGAGCCAGTTGAGATGGTGTGTGTACGTTCTTGAGAACTTTAAGTCCTATAACTTAAGTTGTTCGTTCGTTTAAGCCTGGTCCTGCAAATTTAAATTAAGTTAACTGGTTAATTTTCGTACCTGCCCCCACTGCTAAAGAAAATCCTAAAGGAAACACTGGAGGACAATTACAGTTTCAAAGGGAACTGGGCGTAGCGGGGCGTAGCGGGGCATGCCAGGGCACTGCAGGTCACAACAGGACTGCAGCAGCTGCAACCATGATTCAGATGCTACACTAATCCAAGGAAAACAAGGATTAGTTAGCACGTCAGTATAGTGTTTCAAACTGTTGTTTTAAAACACAAGTTCTAGAATCGCAGTAAATGAAAGTTGAAATACAAATGGAATTAGCACCCAGGTATTGTGAAAGAATCAAATCGGGACCAAAGCCTATGGTCCCAGCCCTTATAAATGACGTTTTGTTGATTGTATTTTGTGTCCCTGGCTCTCAGCGCATCACTTTGCCATCCTGTGGGCGTCCGTGGGGAACACCATCCCGGCCACCTTCTGGGCCGTCTACTACCTGGTGAGCCACCCGGCGGCGCTGCAGCGCGTCCGCCAGGAGATCCACGACCTCCTGAGGCTAGACGGGGTCGAGTTCAGCAGCGACGCGGACCTGGCCCTCGACAGGGAGCAGCTGGAGAAGCTTGTTTATCTCGGTACACTCATGCAGTCTCACGTGCACACACGGATACATTACAGACATTACAGATGCATTACAGATATTATATTACAGACCTGAATATTAGACAACCTGGATCTTGTTTTGTATGAACTGCGTGGAAAAAAAGAGACCAACGCCGAACAAAAGCATAAAAAAAGAGACTCAAATGTCAGAAAAAATTACAAATGTCACAAAAAGTGTAAACAAAAGTGTCAAAAACATCGGAAAAAAGGGACAAAAGTGTCCAAAAAAGCTACAAACAGATATTACATTAGGGATATTATCACATTGTCCCGAATATAAGATGACCCTTTTTTTTACAAGACTCATTTCTGGTGATGACTGTCACGGCATAACCACAACTGTAACTATGTACATGTACTCCAGTACTGTACTTCAGTTCAAATGTTGAGGTACTTGTACTTTACTTGAGTCTTTTGTTTTCATGTCACTTTCTACTTCTACTCTGCTACATTTCAGAGAGAAATATTGGACTTTTTACTCCACTACATTCATCTGTTACAGCTTTAGTTACTAGTTACTTTAGTTACTCCTCTACATTCATCTGTTCCAGCTTTAGTTACTAGTTACTTTAGTTACTCCGCTACATTCATCTGTTCCAGCTTTAGTTACTAGTTACTTTAGTTACTCCGCTACATTCATCTGTTCCAGCTTTAGTTACTAGTTACTTTAGTTACTCCACTACATTCATCTGTTCCAGCTTTAGTTACTAGTTACTTTAGTTACTCCGCTACATTCATCTGTTCCAACTTTAGTTACTAGTTACTTTAGTTACTCCGCTACATTCATCTGTTCCAGCTTTAGTTACTAGTTACTTTAGTTACTCCACTACATTCATCTGTTCCAGCTTTAGTTACTAGTTACTTTAGTTACTCCACTACATTCATCTGTTCCAGCTTTAGTTACTAGTTACTTTACGCATAAAGATTTCTGCACACTGAACACATGTAGTTTATAACATCTAATGTTTGATTCTAAAGTAAACTAGCCAACAATATAAGGGCCTACAAGTATTTTAATACTTTAACTACATTTTCCTGATGGTACTTACAGACTTTTACTGAAGTAATCATTTCACTGCAGGACTTTTACTGTAACGGAGTATTTTCACAGTGTGGTATTAGTACTTTTACTGCAGTAAAGGATCTGAATGCTTCTGTCCACAGAGAGCGCCATCAACGAGAGTCTCCGTCTGTCCTCGGCCTCCATGAACATCCGCGTAGCTCAGGAGGACTTCAGTCTGCGGCTGGACGCCGAGCGCTCGCTGGGGGTCAGGAAGGGAGACTTCATCGCCCTGTACCCCCAGAGTATGCACCTGGACCCCGACATCTACGCCCAGCCGCAGGTAGCACCCAGCACTCAACTTTAAAGTCCCATATCAAGCTGATTTTCAGACTCGTACTTGTTTTTCGGTTACTTCTTGTTTACACGCTCAAAAATTCTAACTGCAGATGGTCTGACTGCACATGGTCTAACTGCACACGGAATAACTGCACATGGTCTAACTGCACACGGAATAACTGCACATGGTCTAACTGCACACGGAATAACTGCACATGGTCTAACTGCCCATGTTGTAACTACACATGGTCTTACTGCACACGGTCTAACTGCACACGGTCTAACTGCACATGGTCTAACTGCACACGGCCTAACTGCACACGGAATAACTGCACATGGTCTAACTGCACACGGTCTAACTGCACACGGTCTAACTGCACATGGTCTAACTGCACACGGAATAACTGCACATGGTCTAACTGCACACGGTCTAACTGCACATGGTCTAACTGCACACGGTCTAACTGCACACGGTCTAACTGCACACGGTCTAACTGCACACGGTCTAACTGCACACTAACTGGTCTAACTGCACCGGTCTTACTGCGGTCTTAACTGCACACGGTCTAACTGCACACGGTCTAACTGCACACGCACACGGTCTAACTGCACATGGTCTAACTGCACACGGAATAACTGCACACGGTCTTACTGCACACGGTCTTACTGCACACGGTCTAACTGCACATGGTCTAACTGCACATGGTCTAACTGCACACGGTCTAACTGCACATGGTCTAACTGCACACGGAATAACTGCACACGGTCTAACTGCACACGGAATAACTGCACATGGTCTAACTGCACATGGTCTAACTGCACACGGTCTAACTGCACACGGTCTAACTGCACACGGAATAACTGCACATGGTCTAACTGCACATGGTCTAACTGCACATGGTCTAACTGCACACGGTCTAACTGCACACGGTCTAACTGCACATGGTCTAACTGCACACGGAATAACTGCACACGGTCTAACTGCACACGGTCTAACTGCACACGGAATAACTGCACACGGTCTAACTGCACATGGTCTAACTGCACACGGTCTAACTGCACATGGTCTAACTGCACATGTCTAACTGCACACGGCAATAACTGCACATGGTCTAACTGCACATGGTCTAACTGCACATGGTCTAACTGCACATGGTCTAACTGCACACGGTCTAACTGCACACGGTCTAACTGCACACGGTCTAACTGCACACGGAATAACTGCACATGGTCTAACTGCACATGGTCTAACTGCACATGGTCTAACTGCACACGGAATAACTGCACATGGTCTAACTGCACATGGTCTAACTGCACACGGAATAACTGCACATGGTCTAACTGCACACGGTCTAACTGCACACGGTCTAACTGCACACGGAATAACTGCACACTAACTGGGTCTAACTGCACATGGTCTAACTGCACACGGAATAACTGCACATGGTCTAACTGCACATGGTCTAACTACTGCACATGGTCTAACTGCACATGGTCTAACTGCACACGGTCTGCACAACTGCACATGGTCTAACTGCACACGGAATAACTGCACATGGTCTAACTGCACACGGTCTAACTGAATA